>NC_053494.1:202573497-202595997 GCF_905171775.1 Rana temporaria
GGAGAGAGAGAGAGAGAGAGAGAGAGAGAGAGAGAAGAGGGGAGGGGGGAGAGAGAAGAGGGGGGGAGAGAGAGAAGAGGGGAGGGGGGAGAGAGAAGAGAGGGGGGAGAGGGAGAAATGAGGGGGGAGAGAGAGAAATGAGGGGGGAGAGAGAGAGAGGGAGAGAGAGAGAGAGAGAAGAGGGGGGGGAGAGAGAGAAGAGGGGGGGAGAGAGAGAAGAGGGGGGGGAGAGAGAGAAGAGGGGGGGGAGAGAGAGAAGAGGGGGGGAGAGAGAGAAGAGGGGGGGAGAGAGAGAAGAGGGGGGGAGAGAGAGAAGAGGGGGGGAGAGAGAGAAGAGGGGGGGAGAGAGAAGAGAGAGGGGGAGAGAGTGTGTGTGTCCCCACTCAAAGTCCATAACAAACATATGACATCCTTGGGATGGAAATAGTTAATAAAGTATGTGGTTGAGATTAGCGGTTTTGCTATCCTTAAGCCACAATATCACATTTTACAGCAATTTTCGAATTAAAAATATAAAATATTAAAAATAGATGTCCCCGGTGGGGGTTACATGTGTTTCCCCAGGCACAGCCGACCACAAAGGATGTTGCTAGTAGAGCTCTGGAGGGGCAGAATGATATCAGTGCCGGAGGCAGAAAATGAAATGCTTCTCCTTTCATCCCTCGCACAAATAACAGGAAAATCCATTACATTGTTCTCTCTGTGTTCTGAATGATAGACGTTGTCACCTTTACTGTTTGAGTGGCTATAACTAGAAAGCTACCAATTATTTACTCAATGTCAACGGAAACTTAAATAATATATACGGAACTGCAACATACTCAAGTCGTTTCATACAGAATGCGGGGCCAACGTGAATATACTAGGTATGTTCCATACATTTCAAGGCAATAAGTTAAAGCCAAACCGTGGGGTAGCCAGCCACGCACCCGGTTTACACTCACCACTGGAGCACCAATCAGAGATAAAACAAAAAAAAAAAAAAAGTACAGATGTCTTCAGTGTGGTGACATCACAGGTCCTCTTCATCCTCTGGTGGCGAGCTAAATCTATATGCATCAGAAGGCAGCACTATGTAGCAGCAGCACCATTCTCTATGGCACATGTGTCAAACACAAGGCTCACGGGCCAAACCCAGCCGGCCAGGCCATTTCATATGAACCTCGCACTTCGGCTGCAGCTATGTCACCCCCTCTTTTCTTAGCATTTGGCAGCAGAGAGGGGGACAGAATGCCTCTGCACTTCTCCTTGCAGCTGCAGAGAGGCTTGGCTCTCTCTCTCCCCAAGCAGTCGACAGCAGAAAAGAGAGAACTTCTCCAGATCGGGTGCCTCTCTGTGCAGCCACAGCACCCCCTTGTCTGCCTCCCCTGGTCTCAGCATTCATCAGACTTGGACAGCTGACTCCTGCCCTCCTCTTGTCCTCCTCCAAACGCTGCACTTCTGATGGAGAGTAGGGCGCTCTGAATATCTGCTTACACAGTTAAACCTCGGATTACGAGCATAATCAGTTCCAGGAGTATGCTCGTAATCCAAAGTACTCGCATATCAAAGCGAGTGTTCCCATTTAAGTCAATGGAAACCAAAATAATTTGTTCCGCATTGACTTCAATGGGATGCAATACCGAATGCGGCCAGAGGTGGGGGGCGCCAGAGAGCACCGTAAATGGGCGAAAAGGACACTTTGGCTCGTTTACTGCGCCCCCGTACCTCAGGCCAAATGAGGTACTGCAAGCCAATGTTCAGCTTTTCTCGGCTCATGTGCCCCCAGTACCTTAGGCCCAATGAGGTACTGTAGGCCTATTTTCGGCTCTGCTCGGCTTCTGTGCCCCCATTCCTCAGGCCAAATGTGGTACTGGAGGCCTATTAAGCTTAAATTCTGCACGTCTTGCGAGTCAACACTCGCAAACCGAGTCAGAATTAAACAAAAACAAAAAAAGTTGCTCTCAAATCAAAAAGCTCTCAAACCAAGGTTCCACTGTACATATTATGAGAATATAATTCTATGCCAGTTGAAAAAGAGGGTCGCACACCGCTGGTATCATCCACAAGAAACTCTATTGGAGATTGCTCAGACAGAACACCATGGCAGAACCATTTTCTGTCTGAGCAGTCTCTAATAGTTTCTTGTAGATGATACCCGCGGTGTGCGATCCTCGATTTCAGACTAACATAATCTGCTACAGGCTCCATGCCGGTGTGCACCTGCCCTTCACAGCTTAAGTCTTAGGCCCCTTTCACACGTATGTCCGCTTTTTTATTTATCTGTTTGCGGATGAAAAAAGGACATACATTGGTCCCAATGAGATTGCGGGTGTCAGCGGATGAACATCCCGACACCTGTAATCGTCTGCCTCGGCAAAGATCCGATTTTGCAGATGGAGGAAAACCCTATTATTTCTTCCGTCTGCAGAGCGGATCGGATGAACACGGACATACGGTCCGTGTTCATCCGATCCCCCCATAGGGAAGAGCGGAGAAAAGACAGGGCGGTCCCTGCACAGTGTGCGGGGACCGCCCTGTCATCCACCGGCTCAGCGGGGATCAACGGAGCGATCGCCGCTGAGCAAGCGGAACATATGGAGGTGGATCATTACTGATCCCCTCCATGTGAAAGGGGCCTAATGGTAAAACTAAAAGGCAGAACTTTTATTTTTGGATAGAGGGGAGAGGGATTATAATGCCATCTCTCTTTGTCCTGTTTACCATTATCACCAAAAGTGAAAGAAAATCCCGAATTTTGGGTTGTCCCCAGAATAGAGAGGAAATCTTCCAATGGGGACACTAGTTCTGGTGACCTGGGGGTCCCCATGGAATTCCCTTAATTTGCAGGGATTTTCTCTCACTTCCTGTTGGGCTATGGGACAGGAAGCAAAGGGAAATCTCCGCAATGGGACACAGACAGGGGTTATAACCTTCCCTTGCTCTATCCAAAGTGAAAAAGTTTTGCCTATAGTTACACTTTACGTTATTACTAAAACCAGTAATAGTGGAATGCAGAGGCAATTTTATGACATGGTAGAGAGTAGATACATTTATATACTCTTAAAGATACAACCGACCCTTTAAGGGGAATCATAATGCTGATGCAGCCTGCAATGAAAATTAAGTTTGACCCCCCCCCCTCTATGGAATTCCATTGTGAGCCCGGGGATGGGGAGGGCTTATGAGTCCTAAGCTCTTGATGAACAAGCACAAAGCATGCAAAACGAGTCAAGAAGGTTGCTTGACCCTTGTATACAATTTGCCTTCTGCTCGCTGACTAAACAAACCTATTGATTACACACAATTAATACAGACATGGGCTTAGTATAAGGGGTTGCAGGGGTCACAATGGCAACCCTGCCCCTAGCACCAGGGGGCCCCAGCAGCCTCCCTGTCATATTATCATATCCTCCACAAAGTCCAGCTCCAATCTGCCTTAGGGCCCCACAGCCACGCTCCACTACTGGGCTTCTTCTTTGCCTTCCACAGTCCACACCCCCTCTGTTCTCATTGGCTGGGGAAAAGCTGTGAGGCATTTCCTGAATGAAGAGGAGCATGAGGTCAGAACAGCCCAGGATGTGGAAGTGTCTATGCTGTGTGCTGTCAACATGGAATGGTAACCGAGCTCAGCGAGTTAAAGCCTATCTCCACCCAAAATTAAACATGATCGCATAATTAATAATGCTCCAAAACGATGCAGAAACCGATATTTTCAATAAAAATAATATTCACAGTACCATAAAACTAGATGGTCTTCCGGTCTGCCTTCCTCCGGTTTTTGCTCGGGTTTCTCTTCGTTTCCTGTCCCGCGCAGTGTCTTCTGGGAGCTCGTTTCATAGCTCCCTTGATATCGTATTCTTCCCATGTTAGACAAGATATCGCGCGATTTCATTGCAACACAGACGCCAAAGCCGATGGTCCCCATTGCTCGCGCGCATGCGCGAGATCTAGCGGTGGATGCTGGGACATCAGCATCCACCTGGAAAAGGAAGTGTCGGGCTGTGGGCTTATGCCCACAGTTAAAATGGTGCCTACACCGGAAGGGGGAATATAACATTATTTCACACTGCAAAGCGGCGGAGCGGCCGGCGGAGACAGGACACATGAGTTGCAGAGGTTAAGGTAATTTAAGTTTTACATAGCCAATTAAAAAAAAACGTATCTGGCGTGGGAGATCCGCTTTAAGAGGAGGAGATTGCTGTCCTGTAGCCACGATAAGACCAATGTCACTGGTGAGGTAAGACACCGCTCAGTATCTCCTAGTCACCAGCTGGGATTCTCTGTACCCCCCACCCTCGGATGTTCCTTTACCCCACTTCCCTGACAACTGGTGACCCTCCCCCAACACTGACAGAGAACCCCCCCCCCCCCTTTGGATACATCAAGGTATCAACAACACTCACCACAATATGCCAGTGTGCCCCTTTCCCAGGATCCAGGTCTGATCTTCATAGGATCCATTTCCCAACTTAGCGCCACATCCTATTCACATGCATGCAATTTCAATTTATTATTGCTGCTCAGGATTGAAGATATTGTACTTTCAATTAAATAGCGTTTTTTCCGTTTGTGGTGCTCAGAGTGACGTAATGTAGTTCCACTTTTAACAGCTAGCTGTAGCAAAGCCTGTGCCGAGTGGGTTAAAATTACTTCCCATAAGGAGAGAGGACTTTTTGTAGACAAAAGCAAAAAATACATTGGGGTAGATTCACAGAGAAGATACGCCGTCGTATCTCTGAGTGTGCGGGGTCGTATCTATGCGCCTGATTAATAGAATCAGTTACGCATAGATTTCCCAAAGATCCGACCGGCGTAAGTGTCTTACACCGTCGTATCTTAGGCTGCATATTTACGCTGGCCGCTAGGTGGCGCTTCTGTATATTTACGCAAGGAATATGCAAATGAGCTAGATACGCCGATTCAGAAACGTACGTCCGGCCGGCGCATTTTTTTTACGTTGTTTACGTTAGGCTTTTTTCGGCGTATAGTTAGTTACCCCTGCTATATGAGGCGTATCCTATGTTAAGTTTGGCCGTCGTTCCCGCGTCGAGTTTTGAAAATTTTACGTCGTTTGCGCAAGTCTTTCGCGAAAAGGGCTGGACGTAATTTACGTTCACGTCGAAAGCAATGACGATTTGCGGCGGAATTTCGAGCATGCGCACTGGGATCTTTTCACAAACTGCACATGCGCCATTCGTAAAAAACGTCAAATACGCGGGGTCACAGTTACCATATTTATCGGCGTATACCGCGCACTTTTTTGCCCTGAAAATCAGGGCTAAATCGTGGGTGCGCGGTATACGCCGATACCCGCGCCGAGTTTTGAATACTGCGCCGACATATACCGAGCGCAGTACACTCGGGTATAGTCGGGCAGTCTCAGCTCCTTCCGCGCTCACGTCCTTGATGTACAGGACGTCAGTGCGGGTAGCCGAGCATTGCCGACAATACACGAGTGTACTGCGCTCTGTATATGTCGGCGCAGTATTCAAACTCGGCGCGGGAAACGAGCGGGGAGGACGCCGGACCCGACGAAGAGGACACCCGAAGCCGCAGAAGGACGCCGGACCCGACGAGGCCGCCGATGGACGCCGCGCAAGACACCAAAACTGTAAGTACAAAGAAAACTTTTTTTCCACAGGATTCGGGGCAACTTTAGGGGTGCGCGGTATACGCGGGAGCGCGTTATACCGCGATAAATACGGTAATATACATAAAACACGCCCACATCATCCACATTTGAATTAGGCGGCCTTACGCCGACACAGATACGTTACACCGCCGTAACTAAGGGCGCAAGTTGTTTCTGAATACAGAACTTGCGCCCTAAATTACGGCAGCGCAACGTATCCGAGATACGTTACGCCGGGCGGATAGATACACCATTGTATCTGAATCCAGGCCATTGTGTTCAACATCTAGACTTATCACATACATTTTACAAAGTATAATGTAACTAGTTTTTCATTTTACATGAGAGAATTTTGTGGGGATTTTTTATTTTTTCTTTCCTGCAGGTCTTCTTTAAATTTTCACGGTAGCAGTAGTCTATATAAAGATAGTACATGTTGTGCGTCTGACTTCATTCAGTTTGCTCTGACAGCTGACAGACTGAGAATTCCGCACAAACGCATCACAGCTCAGCCCCTTCTTGTGACAGTTCTCCGGTACCCTTATGTCAGTTTAATGTTCTAAATAAACAGGAGGAGAAATACCATCCAGATAGAAGCTATACTATTATTCCCTCCCTTAAAAAAAAAAAAAAAAAAAGAAACATGATTTGTTTAGTTTTTTGTTTTTTTTTCTCCAGAGCCGTCTTATTGTAATTCTCCAACATAGGAATACCGCTAAGGGCGCATTCATACCACGATTTTATCATCCTACTTGTTCTCACGATTTTTAGGTTTGAAATCGTACAAATCTGTATGGCAAAACGTATCCATTCACTTCCATTCATTAATGTAGGTCCCCAAGTGCATGCGATTTGATCCGCATCAGATTTGATACGATTTAAAATCGCATCAAAAATCGTGTTTGACCACGATTTTTGGTCCTGATTTGAAATCGTATCCGATTTTTTTTTATATTGTGGTCAATCTAAATCGTATGTAATCGGATGACTGATCCGATTACATACGATTTTGTCATATACGATTCCATCCGATTTAACGGTCCGATTATCGGATGTAAAAATCGTGATGTGAACCTAGCCTAAGCATTTCAGCATAATCAGGCCACCGCGTGCATCCCGAGGCAAACTACAGATTTCAATGATTTGGTAAAACTGCCTTCGGAGGAAACAAGATCAGACATGAGAAATCGATTGAGGTGGATTTACCAAAACTGGTTCAGGCCGGGTTCACACTGGTCCGACAAACGCTCCGACATTGGGAGCTCATGTGGCATGACGTGTGAAAATCAATGTTTCCTTATGGGAACCGTCTTAACTGGTCCGACACAAGTCGGTCCGACTTTGAAAATGCTCCCTGTACTACTTTGGTCTGACTTTGATCCTACTTCAGCCCATTGAATATCATTGAAGTTGGATAAAAGTAGGACCCTTGTCCTTACTATACGACTTTTGTCTTTTTATCTCACTCTGGGATTGTTTTGATTGGTCAAAGAACAAGTCAGACTATCACAAAGTCGGATCAAAGTAGTATCCTGTTCATGGAAGTCGGATGGATGTAGGATCGATGTAGAACAAAATGTAGGACCAATGTCGCAGAGCAAAGTAGGATGAAAGTCATACTACCGTCATGTAGTATAGTGTAAACCCAGCCTCACTGGGAATCTGGTGCAGCTGTGCATGGTAGCCAATCAGCTTCTAACTTCAGCTTGTTCAATTAAGCTTTGACAATAAGGGCCCTTTCACACGGGGCGGATCAGTAATGATCCGCTCCGTGTGTCCGCAAAGCTCAGCGGGGATCCTCAGTAAAATCCCTGCTGAGCTGACAGGGCGGTCCCCGCACACTGTGCAGGGACCGCCCTGTCTTTCCTCCGCTCTCCCCTATGGAGGATCGGATGAACACGGACCGTATGTCCGTGTTCATCCGATCCGGCAGACAGAAGAAAAATAGTATTTCTTCCATCCGAAAATGCGGATCTTTGCGGAGGTGAACAAATTACGGGTGTCAGCGGATGTTCATCCGTTGACACCCGTAATCACATAGGGACCCATGTATGTCCCGTTTTCATCCGCAAACGGATGCGGACATACGGTCCGTACGTGTGAAAGGGCCCTTAGTGATGGAAGCGGATTGGTTACCACGCAGAGCTGCACCAGATTTTGCACAATTTTAGTAAATATCCTCCACTAAAAAAACATAAGAACCGGAAGGATTTACTCTTTTATGATCAGGCCATGTTTTGCGATACAGCACCGCGTCAATTTAACTGACAATTGCACGGTCGTGCAAGACTGTCCCCAAGCAAAAGTGATTTTTTTTCCCCCCCCACAAATAGAGATTTATTTTGGTGGTATTTGATCACCTCTGCGGTTTTTATTTTTTGTGCTATAAACAAAAATAGACTGACAATTAAAAAAAAAAAAAAAAAAAAGCAATATTTTTTAATTTTTTGTATAATAAATACACCCCCCCCCCCCCCCCCCCCCCCCAAATAAAAAAATAAAACTTCTTCTCCAGTTTAGGCCAATATGTGTTCTACACATATTTGTGATAATAAAGAGCTGTTTTTTTTTTTTTCTTACAATAAGCGTATATTGATTGCTTTGCACAAAAGTTATAGGGCCAGATTCACGTAGCTCAGCGGATCTATAGATCCGCTCGATCTACGTGAATTAAGATCCGCTCCCGCAAGTTTAGGAGGCAAGTGGCTAATTCACAAACCACTTACCTCCAAACTTGCGACGGCGGATCCTAAATCCCCCAGCGGAATTCAAATTCCGCGGCTAGGGGAGTGTCATATTTAAATCAGGCGCGTTCCCGCGCCGATTTAAATGCGCAGGCGCCGTCCACGAAATTTCCCGGCGTGCATTGCTCCCACTGACGTCGCTAGGACGTCAGTGGTTGCGACGCGTACGTAAACTACGTAGTTCCGTATTCGAGAACGACTTACGGAAACGACGTAAAAAAATTCAAATTCGACGCGGGAACGACGGCCATACTTAACATTGGCTGCGCCTGCTTTTAGAAAGGGTAAGTATACGACGGGTACCGCGCTACGGAAACGACGTAAGAACACAGCGTCGGGTCCGTGTACGTTCGTGAATTTGCGTATCTCGCTGATTTACATATTATTCAGTGTAAATCAGCGGGAACGCCCCCGGCGCCATTTTTAATTTAAAAAAAAGATCCGACAGTGTAACACAGTTACACCTGTCAGATCTTCGCCCTATCTATGCGTAACTGATTCTATGAATCAGGCGCATAGATAGGACCAGTGTAAGTCAGAGATACGATGGTGTATCTGTAGATACACCGTCGTATCTCTTTGTGAATCTGGCCCATAGTGTCTAAAAAATAGGGGATAAGGGATTTATGGCATTTTTATTATTTTATTTTTTTACTAGTAATGGCGGTGATCAGCAATTTTTAGTGGGACTGCAACATTGCGGCGGCCACTTTTTTGAAACCACTGACATTTATACACTGACATTTATACGGCGATCAGAGCTATAAAAATGCACTGATTACTGTATAAATTACACTAACAAGGAAGGGGTAAATGTGTTCCCTGGGAGGTGTTTATAACTGTGGGGGGGTGGGGGGACTGACTAGAGGAGGAGAGAGATCGCAATTCCTGATCACTAGGAAAAGGCAATCTCTCTCTACTCTCCTGTCAGAACAGGGATCTGTTTGTTTGTACGTTGAGAGATCCCCATTCTGGCTCTCTGTGGAGCGATCGAGGGTGGCCGGCAAACATGACAGCCGCCGGTTTCCGGCACTGTGCGTGCGCCCGCTGTATCTATAGCAGGACCTGACGTACAGTTACGGTGGATCGCGCAACAGAGCTAACCTGCCGCAGTACAATGACAGCGGCTGGTCGGCAAGTGGTTAAAGCGGGAGTTCACCCATTTGTAAAAAAAAAAATTTTCTCCCCTTAGCTTCCTGCTCGTTTGGTCTAGGGGAATCGGCTATTTGTATTAAAATATGAGCAGTACTTACCCGTTTTCGAGCTGCATCTTCTTCCGTCGCTTCCGGGTATGGGTCTTCGGGAGCGGGCGTTCCTTCTTGATTGACAGCCTTCCGAGAGGCTTCCGACGGTCGCATCCATCGCGTCACTCGTAGCTGAAAGAAGCCGAACGTCGGTGCGGCTCTATACTGCGCCTGCGCACCGACGTTCGGCTTCTTTCGGAAAATCGTGACGCGATGGATGCGACCGTCGGAAGCCTCTCGGAAGACTGTCAATCAAGAAGGAACGCCCATTCCCGAAGCCCATACCCGGAAGCGACGGAGAGGATGCATCTCGTAAACGGGTAAGTACTGCACATATTTTAAAATAAATAGCCGATTCCACTAGTAAAAACGAGCAGGAATCTAAGGGGGAAAAGTGCCCTCTAAGGGTGAACCCCCGCTTTAAGTAAATCAAAACTGTCACTTTGTGAATGCTACAAACCAAGTAAAATGTACAAAATCAAGTAGAGGAGAGTTGATGTACTTTTAAAATTACCATCCAATTTGAATATTTTTTTTTTTTTAGGATTTGCATACAGACCCCAGGTCTGTTTTAGTGCTTTCTTTCTCCTCAATAGGGAAAAATATTGCTTTACTTCCTGTTGTGCCAATTGGACACAAGTCTGGGTTCACAAAGGACCGGATGCGGTTTCAAGTCCGGTGTCTTGTGCGTTTGTGTTCACAGGCTCAGGTGCGATTCAGGTGTGAATTTTTCCCTGAATTCACAGCTGAACCAGACCCAAAAATGTACAGGACCCTTTTCAAATTTACAGCCGCCTCGGACATGTGTCAACCGGCTCCATTGAAAGCCAGTCACGCTCACATGTGATGTGAATTGGATGCGTTGCAAATGGTAATGGTTTTGCACGGAGCAGCCCCGATCCTCCTCTTTTGTAATACAAGTGCTTTGGATTACAAGCATATTCCCAGAAATAATTATGCTTGCAACTCAAGGTTTTACTGTACTGATGTAAACTGACCCGTTTTACCTTTGAAATGTAACCGAACTGATGAAACAACTGGAATGCTTGTGTGAAAGGACCCTTAGGCCCCTTGTACAAGGGCTTTCCGATCAGGTCCACCTGTCAGTTTTTCAGGAGGACATGATCAGACCCTCCATTCAACCCTATGGAGCGGCGGATGTCAGCGGTGACATGTCCGCTGACAGCCACTGCTATCTGATCCGATCCTCTTCGCAAAATCTAGACAGATGGAGGTCCTATTTTCCATCCGTCTGGAGGCGGTCTGTTTTCACCCGATCTCCCCATAGAGGAGAGTGGGACTGACAGGTCCATCTCTGCACAGTGTATGGGAACAGACCTGTCATCCACCTGCTCATTTTCTATTTTCATCTGTTGAGCTGGCCCAGGGTTTGACAAATTTGTTTGGAATCTAGGAGCCAGCTAAAAAAGTGAGGAGCCAGAAACTGCGTGCCGAGCTCGCGCGCAGAAGCAACGCATACGTGAGCAGCACCTGCATATGTAAACGGTATACAAACCACACACACATGTGAGGTATCGCCATGATTGGTAGAGCAAGAGCAATAATTCTAGCCCTAGACCTCCTCTAGCTCAAAACATGCAACCTGCATCAGATGCCGCTCGCGGCCTTTTCCCAGGATCGCGGCGAGCTGCGGGCAGGATGTTTTAGGCGAGGCCGCAGCTTCGGCCTAATCCTCGGAGCGCCGGTCCTATGAAACAAAAATGTATTTCATTTTTTTGCCAAGCCAAGACCCCACTCGCCAGGACGCTATTTCTAGTCGCCATGGCGACCGGGATTTGTCGAGCCCTGAGCTGGCCAGTACTTCCGTTTTTCAAAAGAACAAGCGCTCTTTTACAGGTATCAGTTACAGGAATGAGACAAACCATTCAACACTAAGACCCCTTTCACACTGGAGCGGTTTTCAGGCGCTATTGTGCCAAAAATAGCGCCTGCACCCTAAAAAGCTGCTGCTGTTTCTCCAGTGTGAAAGCCAGAGGGCTTTCATACTGGAGTGGTGCGCTAGCAGGACGGGGAAAAAAGTCCTGCTAGCCGCATCTTTGGAGGGGTGAAGGAGCGGTGTGTATACCTCGGAAACTAGCGGGGGGGTAAAACAGCCCCTGCTATCGGCCGAATAGCACCACAAAATTAGCAGTAAAGCCCCGCTAAAAATATGCTTATGTGTAAACTTTTATCCCATAAAAGAAAAAACAAACTGTTGCTGCAATTGCTTATAAAGCGTTAGCTGGAACTTAGCTTCAATCTCTTTGGTGTATCTAAATCTAGTACATCTAATACCCCCCTCCCGACAGGACCAATGCTGCTATCCAAAAGTGTCTATTGCTCCTTCATCCAGAGTCGGAGCGCTCCGATACAGGGGATGCGTGTTGCAGGCCAGATTACCAGGTGGAAAAAAATATAAAAAAAAAATTAAAAACTAATGCAACCACCACATATAGTGATTGTACTACATTTTGGGTTTTGGAATAAATAACGCTTTAATTTGCTTAAGGTTTGTGTTTAAAAGCCGCAGCCAATGTCGACATATTAACCACTTTACCCCCGGACCATATTGCTGGTCAAAGACCAGAGTACTTTTTGCGATTCGGCACTGCGTCGCTTTAACTGACAATTGCGCGGTCGTGCGACGTGGCTCCCAAACAAAATTGGCGTCCTTTTTTTCCCACAAATAGAGCTTTCTTTTGGTGGTATTTGATCACCTCTGCGGTTTTTAGTTTTTGCGCTATAAACAAAAATAGAGCGACAATTTTGAAAAAAAAAAAAAAAGAATATTTTTTACTATTTGCTGTAATAAATAAACCCCAAAAATATATAAAAAAAATATTTTCTCAGTTTAGGCCGATACGTATTCTTCTACATATTTTTCGTAAGGAAAAAAAAAAAAAAAATCGCAATAAGCGTTTATTGATTGGTTTGCGCAAAGGTTCTAGCGTTTACAAAATAGCGGGTATTTTTATGGCATTTTTATTAATATTTTTTTTTTTACTAGTAATGGCGGCGATCAGCAATTTTTTTCGGTACTGCGACATAAAGGCGGACACTTCGGACACATTTTTGGGACCATTGGCATTTTTATAGCGATCACTGCTATAAAAATGCATTGGATTACTATAAAAATGCCACTGGCAGTGAAGGGGTTAACACTAGGGGGCGGGGAAGGGGTTAAGTATGTCCCAGGGTGTGTTCTTACTGTGGGGGGGGGGGTGGCCTTACTAGGGGAAATCACTGATCTTCTGTTGCGCCCCTAGTTGCCTGCGAGAGAGCCGACGTAGAGCTACGACTCTCGCGCAGGAGAGCCAACCTGCCGCCATAGAATGACGGCGGCAGGTCGGCAAGTAGTTAAAAATTCCACAAATTTCACTTTAAGGTGAAATTTTACTTTAAAAAAAAAAGCAAGCATCAAAACAGCTATAACACATTCACATACATGGTATAAAAATATACAGATTTCTTTTTTTACTATTTAATCACACCTCCGTCAAACTCTTAACACAGCCAACGCACGGAAGAACCGAGAACTTCGCACTTGTTCAGCCGATAAAAAAAAATTAAAAAAATTAAAATAAACGATATAAGCTGCAGCTTGTCAATGTGTTTTTGGTGGGAGCAATCGTGTAATGTTAGACTTTCTACTGTGTTTCAGGCTAGCAATTAGGACAGGTGTACGATACATATAAAAAAAAAAAAAAAAAAAAAAAAAAAAAGCACAGCAATCTTTCAGATCTCCGGGTCTTCTTATTCTATAAGCAGAACGGTTATGTAATTATGCAAATATCCAGTAATTACACTCTGAATGGAAATGTATTTTTAAAATAAAAGAATGCTGCAATGACCTAAGCATTTGAACCACATAATCACTGTATACAAAAAAATTGGAAATAGGAAAATTCTCAGAAAGATATTATAATGTCCACATTATGTTATGAAGCGTGACATAAAGATATGCGGTCATTATAAAACCTAAGGATTTTTTTTTATTATTTTTTTTTGCTGGTTTCAGAATTTTATTAGAAAACACAAAGGAGCTCTTTATTTGTCAGTATGCTTAAAATTTAAGGGGGAACTTCAGTATTTTTTTTATTTTTCCATCTATTAAATCTTCTGCCCTTCTTGTTGTTTTAACTTTGGAAAGTAAAACATTTTTTATATGCCAGTAAATCCCTTATACAGCCCACTTCCTGTTTCTTGTCCGGTCATTAGCCTAGGCTTATGACATCATGCACAGCTCTCTCACACTTTTGTGAGAGAGTTTGCCAGGAAAGGAGAGGGGTGAGTCATAAGAGGGCCAATGAGAGCTGGAGGTGTGTGTCTGTGTAAATTTAGGAAGTGAACAGGCAGCAGCTTCAGCTGCCCACAGTTAAAATGGTTGCAGCCAGACTCAGTGGAGGGAGATTTCTGTTTTTGTTACAAATTATGTGAGCACCCTGCAGTTCCTCTTTAACCACTTCAGCCCCAGAAGAATTGGCTGCCCAGAATTGGATGACCGGGCCATTTTTTGAAATTCGGCAATGCGTCGCTTTAACTGACAATTGCGCGGTCGTGCGACGCTGTACATAAACAATTGACATCTTTTTTTTCCCCCACAAATAGAGCTTTCTTTTGGGGGTATTTGATAATCTCTGCGATATTTATTTTTTACACCAATACCAAAAAAAAGAGCGACAATTAAAAATAAAAAACACACAATATTTTGTACTTTTGCTATAATAAATAATCAAATAAAAAAAAAAAAGTGAATTTCTTTCTCAGTTTAGGCCGATATGTGTTCTTCTACATATTTTTGGTAATAAAAAAATCACAGTAAGTGTATATCGATTGGTTTTCGCAAGTTATAGTGTCTACAAAATAGGGGATAGATTAATAGCGTTTTTTTGTAATGGCGGCGATATGCGATTTTTATCAGGACTGCGACATTATGGCGGACACATCGGACACTTTTGATACATTTTTGGGACCATTGGCGTTTATACAGCGAGCAGTGCTATAAAAATGCACAGATTACTGTAAAAATGTCACTGGCAGGGAAGGGGTTAACACTATGGGGTGATCAAGGGGTTAATTGTAATCCCTATGAGTGTTTCTAACTGTAGAGGTAGGGGACCAACCTAAAGTAAATTACAGATGTTGTTTCTTAGCTATTAGGAACACACGATCTGTCTTTCCTCACTAAACAGAACAGGGGTGTGCGTTAACACACACACACACACACACACGTCCCTGTTCTGCCTCTCGTGCCCGCGATCGCTCGTGGCTGGCAGTCATCGCGACCACTGGTCACGAGTATCGGCACCCCCGAAATGCAGCGGGTGCACCTGCTATCCCGCTTAAAGGGACCGACGTACAGCTACGATGGCTTGCAGGGTTGTACCAACCTGCCATCGTATAACGGCGTCGGCAAGTGGTTAAGGAGCTCCTGTCTAATGGCCCGTACACACGATCCGAATATCGTACAAAAAATGTCATCCGAGGAAGAATCGTACGATAATCGGATTGTTAGTACAGAGCTTTCGAGAGCCGATCATGACAGTTCATCTGATGTTTTTTTTTTATCGGACACGCACAAAAATGTTCTCGTACAATACCAGATCGTACGATATTTGTTTAGTCAGTACAGTTGTCGTCCAAAAATACAATACAAATACATTACAACAACACAACACATGACATCACTTCCGATTTTTTATTTCTGACGTACGAGAATTTTCGTGACTAATAACCATTTAATTTCTACTTGCGACTATTAAAGCGAAAAAAGTTGTACGATATTTGGATCGTGTGTATGGGGCATAATGCAAAAACTGGATATTATTTAAAGTGGTTGTAAACCATACCCGACATGTTTTACCTACAGATTAGCCTAGATTAAGGCTAAGGGCTCTTTCACACGGAGCGAATCCGTATTGATCGGCTCCGTTAGCCCGTTTGGCTCAGCGGGGATTCCTCTGTTAATCCCCGCTGAGCTGTCGGCTGACAGGGCAGTCCCCGCACACAGTGCAGAGACCGCCCTGTCTCTCCTCCGCTCTCCCCTATGGGGAATCGGATGAATACGGACCGTCTGTCCGTATTCATCCGATCCGATCCGTCAGACGGAAGAAAAATAGGGTTTTCTTCCGTCTGAAAAAACGGATCCTGACGGAGGCGGGTGATTACGGGCGTTAGCGGATGCTCCATCCGCTAATGGCCGTGATCCCATAGGGAACCATTGTAAGTCCGTAAACGGACTTATGAAAAGCGGACCGTTCGTTCGCTGGTGTGAAAGGGCCCTTACCTGTAGGTGTTTGCAATATCTCCTAAACCTACACGGTTTAGGAGATAATTTGCCAAAAAGAATGCACAGATGTCTATGGTGCAGGCGCACTGAGAATGGCAGTTATGTGAATGGCTAATGCCGGCTTTGACAGCTCCCACATGCATGCGCGGAGTGACGTCTTCGCCGCTCCGGCCAATAACGGCGCCGGAGCGGCGATACCCAGAAGTAACCTTCCAGAGAGATGTCTGCGGCCGGAGGGGGTGGGGGGGAGACGAGGGCAGCTTCGGGGGCTTCAATCCAAGGCAAGTAATTCAAAATGAGCTAGTATGTTTTTATTTTTTATTTATTTTTAATTTTGGGTTTACAACCGCTTTAAAGTGGAAGTTACCCCCCTATTGTTTTCAGCCAAGGAAGCTGCCATATTGGCCTCTGTTTAATCTTCAATTGCCATAGTGCTGCACATGTGATCAGCTAAGACACCAGCCATTGGCTGGTTTGACAGTTTGGTTGAGAGCAAATGACAGTTAACATTTCCTGCATGCCTGGAATGTAACTTTTTTTGAAACTATTAAATCGATGGGTTTACTTCCGCTTTAATGCTGAATTACAGACAGATCATTAAATAGTAATCAGGCTAAAACCGCGCTAGTGTGTCAGCAAAAAAAATCTAATCAAAAAGCAGCAGCTGAATGTGAAATACACAACAGATTAAATAAATGAGAGAATCCACAGTAGAATACACGTCACCCCGCTGTCTTACTAGGACGGGCGCTTGTTGCGAGCCGGCCGGCTCTGTTTTTATATGCGATTTTTAAACCTACTAATGTAAGTGCTAGACTTTCTTTTTGGGTCCTTCACTGAATGAGACGATCACAGACTTTACAGTGGTGCCGGTGTATGAGAATCCTTGCCAACATCTATCCAGTATTAATCGTTCTTAAATATTTTTTTCTAACATGCCATCCAGCATACTAGCGCGAGCTACAGTATGCCTTTTTTTTTTTGCGCCGTACTCACAGTTTAATCCCGTAGTTAAGTTTCAGACTCCCCGCGAGGAGTAGGCGTTCCTATGCAGAGGGGAACATGATTGACGGTCGGCTATGGCGCGTCACGCTTCCCGAAAATAGCCAAAATAGGACTTGGCTCTCCACGGCGCCTGCGCAGTCAGCTCCTAGTCTGTGTGCAGGCGCCGTAAAGCGCCGTGAAGAGACGAGTCCTACTCCGGCTATTTTCGGGAAGCGTGACGCGCCATAGCCGGCCGTCAATCATGTTCCCCTCTGCATAGGAACGCCCATTTCCAGCAGGGAGTCTGAAACTTAACTACGGGATTAAACTGTGAGTACGGCGCAAAAAAATAAAATAAAAGGCATACTGTAGCTCACGCTAGTATGCTGCATTTCATGGTAGAAACTTGTTTTTAAGGGTGAACCACCGCTTTAAGATCTTCTGTGCAAGTAAAGGCCTTGGCTGGGCTATAGCCACATGCCTGTTTTTTCTTGCCATCTGGTAAGCAAGTTTTTCTTATGGTGGCTTTGCACTTTTTGATGTGAATCACGAAGGGTGTCATGGTCTTATTTCACCTATGAAAACATACAAAAACATCTTGGTGCATCAATTGGATCCTAGCAATTCTAGCGTGGCTTTTCTCATTTATATCTTTAAATCAGTGGTTCTCAACCTTCTAGTGGCGTGACCCCTTGATAAAATTTCCCAAGTTGTTTGGACCCCTAACAGTAAAATTATTTTCATAGCGTGGGTTGAAAGCACCCAAGGCAAGACAAGTAATTTGCACACCTAACCAGCGGACATTTAGCGCTCCCCGATTGTCTTCCACTCATACAATATTAAAACCCATTATAGTACATTTTAGGATGTACCACTCTTTCTCCTTTCTTTCCCTTTCATCTCTCTCTATTCTAATGCCTTGTTTTTTTTCCCCATCCCTCCCTCTAACTGTCTTTCTTGCTCTCTTTTTTTTCCCTTTTTCTTTGTTCCTCCACCTCTTATTATCTCCCTTCCTGGGAGAACAGTGCAGGCTTCAGGAACAGCCCAGGATTTGGTGACCCCTGGAAAATCATCATTTAAACCCCCAAGGGGGTCCCGACCCTCAGGTTCAGAACCACTGCTTTATATACACAGCCCAACTATGGACAAGAGAACTCTCACTTGCAGTTCTGCTCATCTGGGCTTGTGATCAAGGACAACCTCTGCCAGGCAGTAGTCAGGTCAGAGACCTGATTTTTCTCCATGGCAGTTGAAGTGGTTGTAAACTCTTATGCCACGTACACACAATCATTTTTCGGGTTGTAAAAAACTTAGTTTTTTAAAAATGTAAATTTAAAATGATGGTGTGTGGGCTTCAGAGCATTTTTCGTGTTCTGAAAAACGACAAAAAAAATAAAAACGAACATGCTCTATTTTTTAACAACGTTTTTTGGGTTGTAAAAAATGATCGTGTGTGGGCTTTGACCTGAAAAACCCGCGCATGCTCAGAAGCAAGTTATGAGACGGGAGCGCTTGTAATGGAGTAAGCACATTCATCACGCTGTAACAGACTGAAAATCGCGAATCGTCATTCACAAACACGAAATCAGCAAAAAGCACCCCCAAGGATGGCGTCATCCGCATGGAACTTCCCCTTAATAGTGCCGTTGTACGTCACCGCGCTTTGCTAGAGCAGTTTTTTCGAGAGGCTGAAAAACATTGTTTTGTTTTTTACAAGCCGAAAAATAATGGTGTGTACGTGGCATTACATATACCCAGTGAAGTGACTTGCCTCAGGCAAGGCTGGTGCAAGGATTTTTGACAACCTAGACGAAAACCTAATTTTGCCACCCCATTGACTCCACCCCCACAGTTCATTAGTCCATGTGGTGTAAAGATACAAGGGCAAGTCCTAAAGAGGAGGGATGGTGGTAGGGGGCAGCTGTCCTCAGAGAAAAGCCGACTCTGCAGGTAGGGAGAAAAGGGGAAACAACAGGAAGCGCCACCTAAGTGCAATATGTTTGATGCAATTTACTTGCACAATAAGTAATGCACTTACAGTTTAAAAAAGGCTCATCTGTGTCTCCAGTGAACGGTGCGATCCGGTCTCAGGTGTTCCACGGGTAGGCAGATGTAAGGAGGAATCTATCCTGTGGCCACCAGGAAGTGGTGCTGCATTTGGCGGCCGTCCGGTGTAACAAAGCCCCGCCTCCTCCTTGTCCGTGATAGACGGAAAACTGAACACTGATCCCAGGAATGTATTAGTGTTCCGTCTATCATGGACGAGGAGGAGGCAGGGTTTGTTAGAATGGACAGCCACCGACTGCAACATGGCACAGCAGGATACTCGAGTATAAGCTGAAAAAGTCTTCCTCGGCTTATACTCGAGTATATACAGGATATATAACAAATAGTCCTCAAATTTCTATACAGAGTCTGTGATATGATACACAATAATATATAAGAAGAATGTGTGACAATATCCTCCTCAAATGTGATTTCTCCAGTGCGCCACCACCTGTGCATATCCCAGCTACTTACCAAATATTATTGACCTCCTTGGTGTGAGGTCATCAGTGCTTTTTCAATGAGATAGCCAACAGAACCAATTTAAATAAGGCAGCCGCCCCTAGAGTCCTAGCATCGTCTGGGGACTGCCACCGGATCCACCAAGGGGTGGGGGTGTCGTCCACAGATGAACCTTAATGCTACATATACGGTTTGCGCCCTCATGAGTGTTCGCCATTACATTGCCCACTGAGAAGTAGCACTTACCCCGGTTTGGTTTTGTAAACGAGCCCCCTGTTGGGTACTTGCTGACCTAGCATTGTTTGTTTTTGTTCTGTCTGTTCAATGATCCCCTTGGGATATTGGTGCTTATACGACCCTGCGTGGTCGCAGTTTTCCCTTGCCTTCACCATGGTTGTTGAACGCGTCTTATATTTGTTAAATGTAAAATTGTTAATAAACTTGATTATACAAAAAAGGCAGCCCAATTACCATATATCTTATATTGGTGATTGACAACGTCCCATTGTAATAAAATGTGTCAGTTGGCGCGTTCGCTCAGAGGAGAAAGCTAGGGACATTGACCAAAAAAAGGTAACTGAGCTGGGTCAATAACCAAGCCTCAACACTGTCACATAAGGGGAAGAGCCACAAGCTCCTTCATAGCTGGAAGTAACCGAGTTGCAGAGGAGAACAGGAAAAGCGAGTTCTCTACGTGTGGCTGGGGAGGGTGGCATTACAGTGAATTTGTGCTTTGCATGGGCAACATGCAGATAGGCATAATACATTTTTTTCATAAAAAGTATAGGGAAAAAGCAGGGCTCAAGTCCTGCGGGAACGCCAGGGAACGGAGTTCCTGCACTTTTTTCACAGCAGGAACTCAGCTCCCTTTGCAGGACTAGAGCAGCCGAGCCGCCCGAGCCAATCCTTCACTAAGCGGCGATGCCCAGCTCGAGTCACTGTCAGGGGCAGGCGAACCTTAGTAATCCTTTATGTTACTGGCCACTTCCTGTATATGGATTCATCGGGTAGTGTGCGGGTATTCCGTCACTTCCTCGATGCCGCAATGTCTCTTGGGAGCTTTTGTCATTGTTCCCAGGAGACATTGTGGAGGTCTGCCGCGAGTTATCGCAGGGATTTAGAAAGAACTTGCTTCTTTCTAAATCCTGTGATAACTCGCGGCAGACCTCCGCAATGTCTCCTGGGAACAATGACAAAAGCTCCCAAGAGACATTGCGGCATCGAGGAAGTGATGGAATACCCGCACACTACCCAATGAATCCATATACAGGAAGCGGCCAGTAACAAAGGATTACTAAGGTACGGTGAATCGAAAAAAAAAAAAACATGCGTTTTAGTAATTATGCATATGAGTGTATCATTTTTTATTTTTTTTGGTGGGGGAGTGGATATTGGGTGGGAGTTCCCACACTTTTTTCCCCAGGACTACACCCCTGGAAAAAGTCTGCTTCTCACAGCATCTTATCAGAAGGTCGTTATCTGGAGCTGCTTTGACAATGAATCAAGTTTTAGATTGATCTCCATAATAATATCACTATCTTGGAACAGAACAGTTCTTTTCTAACCGAGGGAACATTTGGCAGTATTTCACCCAAACGATAATGTAGCTCGGGTCATTATCCTGACACTCAGTGCTTGGGCAGAATGATGGCACCTGGCCTTGCATGTCAAACTTCTTATTTCTAGCATGCGGGGGGGGGGGGGGGGGGGGGGTTTATGTGCAAACAAATGAACAGCATTCCCTCTGTAATATGACTTGCATTAAATTCTCAGTTCTAATTTCGTTTCCATTTCCACCTGTAAACAGACGAAGGTTATAATATTAATTCTAGTGTTTTCCTAAAAAAAGATGGTTGTACTGCGTACTCTCTAGGATTTTCTTTTATTCATCACATTATTTATATAGCCGCAATAATTTGATCAGCGCTTTACATTTTACCATACTTTCACATCAGTCCCTCCCTGCCCTCTAGGATGCTGGATCAAGAAAACTCTGGCAAGCCGGTACCAACGGAGACACCACCACATTACATGGAAAAGTTTTGCACAAGTGCTCCTAACCAGGGGTGACCATACCCCTTATGGGAAGGGAAACCAAATGATGTGGCTATGCGACTGGATTTTTTAAAAATTTAAATAAAAATTTAAAATCTGATTCTTCACAAAATGGAGAAATTAAATGTCCCCCCCCACCCCCCCAAAAAAAAGGGTATACACTCGAGGAGGGTTAAAGTGGAAGTTCCACTTTGGGTGGAACTCTGCTTTAAGGACCTTAAAAACAAAAAATCGTATAAAAAAAATAACGATTTCGAAGCGATATTATTCGATCAGACAAGCACAACATTTTTCGCCGTACAATACCAGATTGTACGATTGCCTTGCAACTTTGGGTCCAAATCCCACCCATAACCTGCATGGATAAAAATGAATAAGTGTTAAAAAAAAAAACAATAAGGTCTATCAAAGAAGCTGAAAATTTTGAACACACTAAATGTGAAGCATTTGCAGGGGAGCACCGGAAAAGTTTGGAATTACAAAATTAGAGACTTGAGGCACATTAATGTCTTGTTATACAGCATATAGGTTTTTACGATTGTACAGTTTGCTACACATTGTGGGCTAGATTCAGGTAGATTTCGGCCGGCGTAGCGTATCTCAGATACACTACGCCGCCGTAAGTTAGCGCAGCAGGTCCTGTATTCACAAAGAACTTGCGCTGTAACTTAAGGCGGCGCAGTGTAACTGGGCCGGCATAAGCCCGCCTAATTCAAAATAGGCTGGTTGGGGGCGTGTTCTATGTCAAATACTAGTGACCCCACGTATTTGACGTTTCTAACGAACGGCGCATGCGTCGTCCGTGGACGTATCCCAGTGCGCATGCTTCAAATGACGTTGGCAAATCGTCATGCTTTCGACGTGAACGTAAATTACGGCCAGCCCCATTCAAGGACGAGTTACGCAAACGACGTCAAATTTAAAAAAAATTGACGCGGTTCCGACGTCCATACTTAACATTGGCTGCGCCATCTTTTTGGTGGTTTATCTTTACGCCTGAAAACCCCTTACGTAACCGGGGTATCTTTACTGCGATGGCCGGGCGTACGTTCGTGAATAGGC